>NC_134484.1:65731739-65734239 GCF_040206685.1 Ascaphus truei
GCAGCAGCCAGAAGCAGGCAGGCGAAGGCTCGGTTTCCAGAAAACCACCCACAGACAGCTGTTTCAACCTTGATGGGTCTCATCAGTGTGGGGTTGATTTTACTGGGAATGCAAGAGAGGCTTATGGGATAGGCCAAACCATAATACTGAGTTAAGTTATGGTGAGTAAAAAAAGTGACAAAAACCCTCCACAGGAAAGCAAATATGCAAATATAGCTGTATGCTCATCTGCATGTCTTAGGCAGGTCTGCAACCCCGCCTTTCCCCATTATCACCCAGCATACAGCACTTCCACTGCAGCAAGGGATTCTGGGAAATGACATGCAAATGAGCACCCAGTGTCACTTTTTGCCTCAATAACCATTTTTAACATGGTTCCCTATAGGCTTAAGCTTGCTGCATGGTCACAGCTTTGAGCACAGCCAGGGTTAAGGTGCATACCCAGAAAACCACCCACAGACAGCTTTTTTTTTTTTTTTTTTCCTCACGAGAGGGTACACCCTCTCGCTCATCGGATCCCAGTCCACTTCAGTGGATAGGGAGCTTGCCCTTGGACTGTCCAACCGAAGTCAGACCCGCCCTCAGTGCCCAGTTTCCCTGGAGGTTTCAGCCCGAAAGCCTAGGTCTCCAGGGACATTGATGCCTTCCTCCGTTAGGATTCGGGACATCCGTCTCTTCCTCCCTCTGGCCCGAGGCCCGCAAGGGAGTTCACATCATATCCCCTCTTTCGAGGGTTGTGCGGGTGCACCCCAGCCCCGAAGGGCTGGTTGTTCGAATGCCATCTCCCCTTAGCCCGAAGGCTCAGGGGTTCTGTGGTCCGGGGCCTGGACACCACCTCTCAACGAGCTAGAGGGCCAAATGCTTGCCACAGACCTTTCCTACTGAAACCCCAGATAGGATAGTACTGCATTTGGTCATAGCTGTGCAGGTCGAGAGGAGCACTCATATCGCCTTGATCTAAGCCAAAGGGCCAAGGCACCCACAGACAGCTTTTTTTTTTTTTTTTTTTTTTCCTCACGAGAGGGTACACCCTCTCGCTCATCGGATCCCAGTCCACTTCAGTGGATAGGGAGCTTGCCCTTGGACTGTCTAACCGAAGTCAGACCCGCCCTCGGTGCCCAGTTTCCCTGGAGGTTTCAGCCCGAAAGCCTAGGTCTCCAGGGACATTGATGCCTTCCTCCGTTAGGATTCAGGACATCCGTCTCTTCCTCCCTCTGGCCCGAGGCCCGCAAGGGAGTTCACATCATATCCCCTCTTTCGAGGGTTGTGCGGGTGCACCCCAGCCCCGAAGGGCTGGTTGTTCGAATGCCATCCCCCCTTAGCCCGAAGGCTCAGGGGTTCTGTGGTCCTGGGCCTGGACACCACCTCTCAACAAGCTAGAGGGCCAAATGCTTGCCACAGACCTTTCCTACTGGAGCCCATGTAGGATAGTACTGCATCTGGTCATAGCTGTGCAGGTCGAGAGGAGCACTCATCTCGCTTGATCTTAGCCAAAAGGCCGAGAAGCGATCATGCAAATGAGCACCCAGTGTCACCATAACTTAACTCAGTATTATGGTTTGGTCTATCCCATAAGCCTCTCTTGCATTCCCAGTAAAATCAACCCCACACTGATGAGACCCATCAAGGTTGAAACAGCTGTCTGTGGGTGGTTTTCTGGGTATGCACCTTAACCCTGGCTGTGCTCAAAGCTGTGACCATGCAGCAAGCTTAAGCCTATAGGGAACCATGTTAAAAATGGTTATTGAGGCAAAAAGTGACACTGGGTGCTCATTTGCATGTCATTTCCCAGAATCCCTTGCTGCAGTGGAAGTGCTGTATGCTGGGTGATAATGGGGAAAGGCGGGGTTGCAGACCTGCCTAAGACATGCAGATGAGCATACAGCTATATTTGCATATTTGCTTTCCTGTGGAGGGTTTTTGTCACTTTTTTTACTCACCATAACTTAACTCAGTATTATATATATATACATATATATATATATATATAATAATCAAAAAATAAATAGATGATACCGTTCTGTGGCTAACGAAATGCTTTTATTTGTGCGAGCTTTCGAGATACTGTACACTGATCTCTTCTTCCGGCGATGTTACAATGAATGAAGCAAGGATACTGTAACTTAAAAACAGTGTCTCTTGGAATGTTATCTGAGCTGGTCCTTCCCCCGTTGTGTATGAGATTTATGGCTGGAGGTGTCAAAGGGTAACTGAAAGCAAGTGAAGAAAGAGTGTGTATGTGTATCAGTGTGAATAAAAATGAATGGAGAGCCCACAGTATATACAGTGCTTTACACAAGGTGTGTGTGGAGTGAGAGGGGATATAAATGGTGTGGGTGGGTGTGGAAATGTGAGAGTTAGTAGCACAACTAAAAGTGTGTGTATATATATATACTAGCTGAGAGACCCGGCGTTGCCCGTGAGTTAAATTTCCCCACTAGGAGGGGGGGGCAGTGGACAGGAGGGGGGGGGCAGTGGGCAGGAGGAGGGGGGGGCAGTG